>NC_042964.1:38091280-38112777 GCF_901001165.1 Salmo trutta
GTTTTGTCTTTGAAGACGTCTATTCCTGTCATGTTTACATGTTGTTATAGTTTCTGCCCGTTGGTGAAATGGGTGTGGATATGTGTGTGTATGTGTGTGTATGGTGTGTGTGTGTGTTTAATGACTCTGTGCTCTGTTCTTGGTGCCCAGGGCCAACAACATTATCCACATTCCTCAGTGGCAGCAGGGTGGCTCGCCTGGCACCAGCCAAACAGGAAGAGGAAATAGCTACACTACACAATGTTTATCTCCCAGAGAGACCTACAGTGCATTCAGAAAGTATTCACACTTCTTGATTTTTTCCCACATTTTGTTGTGTTATAGCCTGAATTTAAAATGGATTAAATTGAGATTGTGTGTCACTGGCCCACACACAATACCCCAAAATGTCAAACTGAAATTTTGTTTTGAGAAATGTTAACAATTAATTAAAAAGGAAAAGCTGAAATGTCTTGAGTCTATAGGTATTCAACCCCTTTGTTATGGCAAGCCTAAAAAGTTATGGAGTAAAACATGGCTTAACAAGTCACATAATAAATTGCATGGATACCTTGTGCAAAAATAGTGTTAACGTGATTTTTGACCTCATCTCTGTACCCCACAGATACAATTATCATTAAGGTCAGGATGGATCAACAACATTGTAGTTACTCAACAATACTAACCTAAATGACAGAGTGAAAAGAAGGATGCCTGTACAGCATAAAAATATTCCAAAACATGCATCCTGATTGCAATAAGGTACTAAAGTAAAACTGCAAAACAATTGGCAAAGAAATTATCTTTATGTCCTGAATAGAGTTATGTTTGGGGCAAAACACATCTCTGAGTATCACTCTTCATTTTTTCAAGCATGGTGGTGGCTGCCTCATATTATGCGTCTGCTTGTCATCGGCAAGGACTAGGGGAGTTTTTTCTAGGATAAAAAGAAACGGAATAGAGCTAAGCACAGGCAAAATCCTAGAGGAAAAGTCTGCTTTCCAACAGAAACTGGGAGACAAATTTACCTTTCAGCAGGACAATAACCTGAAACACAAGGCCAAATATACTGGAGTTGCTTACCAAGATGACATTGAATGTTTCTTCATTACAGTTTTGACTTAAATTGGCTTGAAAATCTATGGCAAGACTTGAAAGTAGCTGTCTAACAATGATCAACAATCAACTTGATAGAGCTTTAAGTGAGTGGAACTAGACGATGGCGCTCGCCAGAGATGGTCGCCTCGCTTCAGGTCCTTAGGAAACTTTTTTTTAAATGTATTATTTTATGTATTATTTCTTACATGGTTAGCCTAGGAAATCTCAAGTGTTACTACATACAGCCGGGAAGAACTATTGGATATAAAAGCGATGACAACTTACCATCATTATGACCAGGAATACATCTTTCCCGAAGCGGATCCTTTGTTCGGACCTCCACCCTGGACATGGGATCTTATCCCAGAGGCCCACCCAAAATGGAGTGGCCTACTGGTCAGACTCAGAAGGCGAGCATACCATGCTCCGCGCCCGAGCATATTACTCGCCATTGTACAATCTCTAGATAACAAGGTGGACGAAATTGGGGCACGAGTTGCCTTCCAGAGAGACATCAGAGATTGTAACATTTTCTCTTTCACGGAAACATGGCTCACTCGGGATATGTTGTCAGAGTCGGCTACTGAAAAAAACATCTCTCTGGTAAGAAGAAGGGCGGGGATGTTTGCCTTATGATTAACGACTCATGGTGTAATCACAACAACATACAGGAACTTAAGTGCTTTTGTTCACCTGACCTAGAATTCCTTACAATCAAATGCCGACCACATTATCTTAACCTGAGAATGAAACTTCCTAAATTCTATCAGCATATCAAATGCGCGACATGGGCTGCAAGCATTCTGGGTCATTGCTACTCTAACTTCCGCGATGCATACAAAGCCCTCCCCCACCCTGCCTTCGGCAAATCTGACCATGACTCCATTTTGTTGCTCCCAGCCTATAGACAGAACCTAAAACAGGAAACACCCATGCTCAGGTCCATCCAACACTGGTCTGACCAATCGGATTCCTCGCTTCAGGATAGCTTCGATCACGTGGACTGGGATATGTTCCGGATAGCTTCAGACAACAACATTGATGTATACGCTGACTCGGTGAGCGAGTTTATTAGCGAGTGCATCAGAGATGTCGTACCCACTGTGACTATTAAAACATTTCCTAACCAGAAACCGTGGATTGATGGCAAAACTGAAAACGCAAACCACCGCTTTTAATCATGGCAAGGCGACTGGAAACATGACCGAATACAAACAGTGCAGCTATTCCCTCCGCAAGGCAATCAAACAAGCAAAGCGTCAGTATAGAAACAAAGTAGAGTCGCAATTCAACGGCTGAAACACAAGACAGGGTCTACAGTCAATCACAGATTACAAAAAGAAAACCAGCCCCGTCGCGGACATCGACGTCTTGCTCCCAGACAAATTAAACAACTTCTTTGCTCGCTTTGAGGACAATACAGTGCCACTGAGACGGTCAGCTACCAAAGCCTGTGGGTTCTCCTTCTCTGTGGCCGACGTGAGTGAAACATTTAAACGTGTTAACCCTCGCAAGGCTGCCGGCCCAGGCGGCACCCCTAGCCGCATCCTCAGAGCATTCGCATGCCAGCTGGCTGGCGTGTTTACGGACATATTCAATTAATCCCTATCCCAGTCTGTTGTCCCCACATGCTTCAAGATGGCCACCATTGTTCCTGTTCCCAAGAAAGCTAAGATAACTGAACTAAATTACTATCGCTACATTGCACTCACTTCTGTCATCATGAAGTGATTTGAGAGACTAGTCAAGGAGCTTATCACCTCCACCCTACCTGATACCCTAGACCCACTCCAATTTGCTTACCTCCCCAATAGGTCCACTGACGATGCAATCACCATCACACTGCACACTGCCCTATCCCATCTGGACAAGAGGAATACCTATGTAAGAATGCTGTTCATTGATTACAGCTCAGCATTTAATACCATAGTACCCTCCAAACTCGTCATTAAGCTCGAGACCCTGGGTCTGGACCCCGCCCTGTGCAACTGGGTCCTTGACTTCCTGACGGGCCGCCCCCAGGTGGTGAAGGTAGGAAACAACATCTCCATGCCGCTGATCCTCAACACTGGGGCCCCACAAGGGTGCGTTCTCAGCCCTCTCCTGTACAGCCTGTTCACCCATGACTCTCACTCAACGTCAACAAAACAAAGGAGATGATCGTGGACTTCAGGAAACAGCAGAAGGAGCACCCCCCTTCCACATCGATGGGACAGTAGTGAAGAAGGTGGAAAGTTTTAAGTTCCTCGGCATACACATCACAGACAAACTGAAATGGTCCACCCACACAGACAGCGTGGTGATGAAGGCACAACAGCAACAGCGCCTTTTCAACCTCAGGAGGCTGAAGAAATTTGGCTTGTCACCTAAAACACTCACAAACTTTTACAGATGCACAACCGAGAGCATCCTGTCGGGTTGTATCTCCGCCTGGTACGGCAACTGCACCGCCCTCAACCGCAAGGCTCTCCAGAGGGTAATGCGGTCTGCACAATGCATCCCTGGGGGAAAACTACCTGCCCTCCAGGACACCTTTAATAATGTTTACATATCCTACATTACTCATCTCATGTGTATATACTGTTCTATACCATCTACTGCATCTTGCCTATGCCTATCACTAGTCACTTTAAATAACGGCACTTTAATAATGTTTACATATCCTACATTACTCATCTCATATGTATATACTGCTATATACCATCTACTGCATCTTGCCTGTGCCGCACGGCCATCGCTCATCCATATATTTATATGCACATATTCTTATTCATCCCTTACATTTGTGTGTATAAGGTATGTCACGGCTCTCTACGAGAGGTGGGTGTAGGAGTCAGGCGCAGGAGAGGAGTAGATGCAATCAAAAGTGTTTAATTAGTCCATCCAAAACATACAGGCACAGGACCTAAATACACAGTCCAAAACACCACTAGAAAACAATCTAGGGAAAACACCTGAATGAATAAATGAACAAATCACGTCAACTAACATAAAAACTGGGAAATGAAAATAAACCCGCACGAAACAAAGCGGGTAGGGAGAAAATAAATACCCACACGAATCAACCTAAACAAGGAACAGGTGCACAATCAAAACAGACAAGACCAAATGAAAAAGAAAAAAGGATCGGTGGCAGCTAGTAGACCGGCAACGACGACCGCCGAGCATCACCCGAACAGGGAGGAGCCACCTTTGGTGGAAGTCGTGACAAGGTAGTTGTTGTGAATTTGTTAGATTACTTGTTAGATATTACTGCATTGTCGGAACTAGAAGCACAAGCATTTCGCTACACTTGCATTGGAATTCAGGTGGTAACACAACAAAATGTGGAATAAGTCAAGGGGTATGAATACTTTCTGAAGACACTGTGTATGAATAGTGTGTAAATAGTATTTTCTTGTCTCTTGGTGTATTTCCAAGATATGAAATATCTTACGTTGTTCTGGTCTATAACTGTTTTGTACTTTGTCATGTATTCATGCGTTTTATGTGAACCCCAAGAAGAAGGCACTGTATGTGTGTGTATGTGTGTGTGTGCATGCGTACGTGCGTGCTTCAGCACAAGTTCTCGCATGTACACTTTAAAAACCAATTTACTACCTAATCATTTTCTATTTTCATCAGGTTATATCTCATTACATTAACATTTATGTCTGACCTTTTGAACTGTTCTTTGATTAGAGAATGTTGTTGTTTGAGAATAGTAATTGCACTGTGTAGATAACACTTTTTTAAATGTATTTTATTAAACCTTTATTTAACTAGGAAAGTCAGTTAAGAACAATTTCTTATTTACAATGACAGCCTACACCGGCCAAACCCTAACCCGGCCGACGCTGGGCCAATTGTGCACCGCCCTATGGGACTGCCAATCACGGCCGGTTGTGATCTGGAATCAAACCAGGGTCTGTAGAGACGCCTCTAGCACTGAGATGCAGTGCCTTAGACCGCTGCGCCACTAGGGAGCCCAGACAACAGCCATCGCCTCTGTTCCCCTCCTATATGTCCCTGCTTCCCTTCCCAATACACAAATGTCACCTACACCGCATGGATAAAAGAGAGAGGGGGAGATAGAAGGAGGGAGAGGGAGAGGGAGAGTGGAGAAGAGAAAGCGCGAGTGAGTAAAGAGAGAGAGAGAGAGAAGAGAGGGAGTCAAAAAATGCAAATACAGCCTGCATCCCCTTTAACAAATGAAATGTCAGGACATAAAATATTGTGGATGACAAATCCATATTCTTCCTTAAATAAAACTCTTATTGCGGCGGAGGGGTAATCATGGCGGAACAAAGAACAGGTGATTAACGATAGCAATTTATTGTATCTGGCGGCCGGAGAGGCAGAGAGGCGGAGGACAAGAGACACCATGGTTATCATAATTCATATCATAAATAACAGACCAGAGCCCATCACAACACAGCCACGATGTCATCCAGAATAACCTTTGATAACAATTACCATAGAAGGCAGTCCGAACCCTGAAGTCACAATGTTATCTTATCCCTATTCTGTGCTTGTAGAATACAACAGTATTACCATATAGATTAGGCTATTTATAATAGAGCGTGTCACTCCGGGTGCGGCCCCTGCTTTAAAGCATCCATCTCACTAGGAGTATGTGTGTGTGTGTGTGTGTGTGTGTGTGTGTGTGTGGTGTGTGTGTGTGTGTGTGTGTGTGTGTGTGTGTGTGTATGGCATGGTGGGGACATGCTGTGGTGTGTGTGTGTGTGTGCCGTGCATGTGCGTGTGTGTAGGTGTTTGTGTGTGTGTGTGTGTGTGTTTGCCACAGTGGGTGGGGTAGGTGGACCTGTCAATGGGAGGAGATTATGGGCAGGTCTTTATGTGGGGCTCAACTGCCCTCTCTCAGTATCACCCTGCTGCACATTACTGGGGGGTGGCCCGTACAATGGGAGGGGGGAGAGGGGGTGAGGAGGGGACGTAGTGAGGGGGTAATGGAGACGCTGGAGGAGATATTAGGAAGGATACTTTGATAACTGTTGTAGATTACTCCCCTGGCTGAAATGTATGGGCCTATCTTGTCCAAGTTTTCCGATCCCGGGTAGTGCTACCTAGCTGCCTACCCTCTCCTCCTCCACTCCTAGTCTGCTCCTGCTGAGCTGACAAATCAACATTGTGTTCCTGTATCAGTACTTCATTTTGTGTGTGTCTCCATGCGTGTGTGTGCCTGTGTAGCGCATGCGTTTATATACTGTATAAATGTAAGGCCCTCTTGTTAGGCCTAACACCAAGTCCCCCAAGATTGGTAAGTCTCACCTGACTCTCCCACACACCACCCCAGGGCCTACCACAGAGAGGGGAAGTCCTCTGGAGGTGAATGAAATAGCAGAAGGGCAAAATGAAAGTTGGGTCGGGTGATGGCGAAAGAAAGGATGGAGGAGCGTAGGTAGAACGGGAGGGCAAAGGAGAGGAATAGATTTAAGTTGCAAGGGATGCAGCAAGGGGATGTCCTTCAAGGAAAGTCAGGCACAAGAAAGTAGTTAGAAGTAGGATGGACTCAGACTCTGAATGTGAGGCTTAGGAACAGAGAGAACAGGAGAGAGGAGGACAAGCACGAGGACAAGAAGAGAGATAAAGAGAGGAGAGAGAGCAGGTGGGGTGAAGAGAGGAGAGGAGGGAAGAGACAAGGACAGGGTGATGGAGGAGGATATTGGACTCTCTGGGAGGAAAGGAAGTCTGTGTGAACCCTTAAATACTGCCCCGCTGACCCCCACCCTACCTGATAAATAGTTCCAGGGCAAGAACTCAAAGGAGCGTGGAACAAGACAGAGGAGACGTGTCTACAAGATAAAGAAGAAGTAAAAAGTAGAGGATCAGAGAAGAAGAGAGGGAGAATCAGAAAGAGAGAGGAAAGGGGGATAGAGGACGCTTTCACTTTTCTCCTTTTTCACTTTGCTCGACTTCACCACTCACATACCAGCTTACTGTCTACAGCAGATTCCTTTGTGTGTTTTTTTTTTTAAACTCTGAACATAACGTTCCTTTTTTATCTGTCCTGACGCTCAATCTCCTCGCTCAGTCAGGCAACAGAATGCAGTTATAATGTACGTGCGGTGTGTGACTTCATGTTGGGATTGCTTTACACTCCTAAGTTGAGAATTCCTTCATCCTCCTCTTCCCCCCCCTCTCTCTCCTTTTTTTCTTATTCCCTCACTCTTTCTCATCTTCTCTTTGAGATGGGATTCAGGAAGTGATTTTCCTCTCTTCCACCTAAATCTCTTGATCACTTGAATTTTTTGCTAGGCTGCTTCACCGGTGTCCTGAAGAATAAAAAGAGAAAGAGAGAGAGAGAGAGAGAGAGAGAGAGAGAGAGAGAGGAGAGAGAGAAAAAGGGAAGAGAGTGAGAAGAGTGCTAGAGAAGGAAAGGGAACTGTAGAGTAGTATAGAGTTAAGGCTTTATCAGTGAGTGCCCTGAGGTATGTGGGGACAGAGCTGAAGCCAGAGAGATTAGGGTAGAAATGCAGCACATGGCAGTAAGGGGCTTAAGCCACAGCTTGTATTAGTTCAGGTGAAAAGAGTATTGCTTTTACATAAAACTGGACAAATCCACCCACAATGCATTTCCAGTCGGGCCACAATGGGGGTTACTATCTGAGGACTTCACCTCCGCTCCCCAGGGTTCACCAAAGCCCCCTCCATCTAAATAGGAGAGGAGAGAGGGATGGAGGGATGGAGGGTGGAGAGTATGAGAGTCAGTGATGGGTATGAGAGAGGGTGAGATGGTGACCTCATCTGAGGGACCAGGGTCAGTACACAGAGGAGAAAGAGGAGGATGAGGGGACAGAGGGATGAATTTGAGAAAGGTGAGAGGAAGAGTGAGAGATAGAAGGAGAGGGGGGAGAAATGAAAGGGAAGAAAGGGGAGGAGAAAGAGGAGTAGGGATAAGGAGGCGCGATCAAAAGGAGGAAGAAGAGGTCAACAGTTGATGGAGAGAAATGCAGAGGAAGAGAGGTTGAGGGAGAGAGAGGATGAGAGGGGGTGAGAAATACATTAGAAATATTTCCTGATAGAGTATAACAAGCTACATTTGTCACTTAGCATTCTTTGACTTTTATCTCAATCTCACTCTCCCTCTAGTGCATTTAGAAGTCAAGTCCTGGTAGTTTTCATCTTTAGAATACAGTCTGGGGAGCTTGGCCTCAAGGCTTCTTTATCGTCGACCTGTCGTGTGCAGTAAGCCAAGGTAACAATGGATCCTAACATTCCATTACAGTCCTTCAGTATTCACGCCAGCCATCCAAATCTCCTCCCCATTATGACAGAACAATACTGTTCAAAAAAAGACAACTTGGTCAAAAGGAGGCCAGATCTGTGACTTGCGCTTAACATCACTCTGTGACACGATTAATCAATTTGGGGGCCTCTCTTTCTCTATCTCTCTGTGTCTAGTTCCCTCGTTCACGTCGTCTCTTTTAAATAAAGAGTGGGGCTGTTTGAATGAGTGGGGCTCATCGCGATACAGCGCAGGTTAAGTAGGAGGCGTGTGTTTTAGGATGACGCCCCGTCTGCTTCCCTCGTCCTGAAACACTTAGCAGGGTGATTAGCATAAGCTGATAGCGCTATCGGGGAGTGAGCAATTGTGGTGACCCCCCACCCACCCCCCCCCCCCTCTCTCTCCCATACCTCCCCCTTCTGAGTAGGTCTTATCTGGGGCGTACAGGGCGGCTGTACCCTCCTGGGGAGGTGAGGTGCGGAGGGAGATAGAGGAGAGGTGGGGGTGGGGGGGGGGTAGAGATGGAGCAGTGAAGAATCCTGCATGAGGCCAATCTCAGTCCACTCTTTCTTTCTTTCTTTCGTTCTTTCTCCCTCTCCCTCTCTCTCTTTCACTCTCTCCCTCTCTCTCATACAATAAAGACCTACCTCACACACACCTAAAGTATATACCAGGAAATGTCCTCAATTTGACTCAGTTGAGTTCTGCATATAGCTAACTTTTTTGTCAAGTATGATGAAAAACTGAAAACAATACACCCAAGCACAAACAAACACATTTCGTGAAGCTTAGCAACTTACATGGACATTAAAGCCTCTGAAATAGCTTATCAACACTGAACTATTCATACCAGCTTGCTATAATGATGCAAATGATAACGATGATGCCTGGGCTTCTTCTTTTCCTGATCCTATGGTTCACGTGGAACTATGCAGCACACATATTTTTCACACATACACACACATCACTCACAGTGATAACACAGACACATGATCAAATTCACACGGCTCCAATGCTCATCCCTTTTGTTTGGATCTGTAGGGATCCCATGTTTACCTAGAGAGCTATTTCTTCTAGAAGCCTCCGTCACGGGTAGAAGAGAGTAACGTTCACCTCTTTTTGTGTTTGTCTGTATACTGTATATGCGAATGCACTGGCGAACGCAAGTTCACACGGTTTGTTTCTCGAAATGATGCAACTTGCCAGACATCCCTTTTTCTGCTGATGTTCACATTTCCATTTTTTGGGAGTGAAGCAATTGGAGAGGGAGGGAGGGGTTATGAGGAAAAGAAAGAGAAAGAGAGAGCGAGGGAAAGCGGGGTGAAGGAGGAGTGTACAAATCCACAAAGGTTTTGTAATAAATGCGTCAGCGACAATAAAAACAAAAACATTCAAGGGAGAAAAGACGTGTTTCTGTGTTAAACAATTAGTGCTGCAGCATTAGAGCCGATCACTGGGAAACAAAGGCTCTGCAGAAGCAGGGGTTTACCTCAGACACAAAGACAGATGCTACTACTACAGACCAGATACAGTACTACAATACTACAGCTTTATATTACAGCCCTGCCCGGCTCTACTACAGACCAGATACAGTACTACAATACTACAGCTTTATATTACAGCCCTGCCCGGCTCTACTACAGACCAGATACAGTACTACAATACTACAGCTTTATACTACAGCCTTGCCTGTCTCTTTTACAGTACTACAATACTACAACATTATACTACAGCCCTGCCCGTCTCTGCTACAGACCAGATACAGTACTACAATACTACAGCTTTATACTACAGCCCTGCCCAGCTATACTACAGACCAGATACAGTACCACAATACTACAGCTTTATACTACAGCCCTGCCCAGCTCTACTACAGACCAGATACAGTACCACAATACTACAGCTTTATACTACAGCCCTGCCCGTCTCTACTTCAGACCAGATACAGTACTACAATACTACAGCTTTATACTACAGCCTAGCCCATCTTTACCACAGACCAGATACAGTACTACAATACTACAGCTGTATGCCACCGCCCAGCCCATCTCTACTACAGACCAGATACAGTACTCCAATACTACAGTTTTATACTACAGTTCAACCCATTTATACTACAGACCGGATTACAGTACTACAATACTACAGCTTTATACTACAGCCCAGACACAGTATTACAATACTGCAGCCCAGCTACAATATATTATAGCCCCGCTCTATTCTACAGTACTATAGCTCTATACAATACTCCAGCCAGCTCTCTACTACAGCCCAGAAATGGAGTAGTGTAGGTGTAAGTGTACACTGTAAAACAAATCCAGTTGTAAAAACAACAGGATGTATTTTTACAGCGTATAGTATATGCATAGCCATATTGAGATATGTGTATGTCTGGATCTCAGTATAGGTATACATGATATTACGTCTTTCTGTCTCTCACATAGTGAATCCCCCTGAGGGCCGAGACAAATTGAGTGTGGACACACACAGACACTCTCTGGGCTACCTGGTTGTGGTGTGTTTCAGGGTGCTATGGTAATCCCATCACCCTGTGTGGTCAGATTCTGGGGTACCGCGCTCCACTTTGAGCTCCTGTTGACAGTGTGTGTGTGTGTTTGTGTGTGTGTGTGTGTGTGCATGCGTGATTGAGTGAGTGAGCGATTGACTGAGCGAATGCGTTCGTGTGTGTGTGTGTGTGTGTGTGTGTGTGCGTGTGTGTCAGGGGACTCGCTTTGGTGGCCCCTTGTCTGTAGACTCCCGTCAATGGTTCCAGTGTTTTATGTGTATATGTGTGTGTGTGTGTGTGTGTGTGTGTGTGTGTGTGTGTGTGTGTGTGTGTGTGTGTGTGTGTGTGTGTGTGTGTGTGTGTGTGTGTGTGTGTGGTGTGTGTGCGTGTGTGTGTGACTCCAGCACTTAACCTCCTGACCGGAGTCAGCCTGGGCACCATAGTAGCGCCACTGAGCCTCTCAACCCCCGCCACACAGCAGTGGTGTGTGTTACCCCCTCTGGAGAGGGTGAGGAGCCACACACACACACACTCAACCTTGGACTTTCTTTAGCTCCATGTTTAGTCTCCCTGGTCTTTTGTTCCTCCCTGATCAGTCCACCTGCATATGAGGGAGGAAGTCTCCTTGTTTCTTTCTCTTTAATGTCAGGAAGTGTTTGATTCTCTCAGTGCTGTATCCTGCTTAAGAAGGCCCCTCTAAACCACTAATCGACACAACACTGCACCCCTCTCTTCCCCTGTCTTTTCTTCTGTCCATTACTGCCTCCGTCTCTCTCCTCCTCTCTCCTATTCACAGTATCCTATCTTCATCACCGTATTCAGACACCTGTTGCATGTGCTCATGCGGAACATAATCACCTGTGCCATTGAGTTACAGTGTGTGTGTGAATTATGCATGTGTGTGCATGTGTGTGTGTGGAATATGTGTGAGTAAGTGGACAGTGTGTGTGCTGGTGCAGGGGGTTCAGACTGGCATTCAGATGAGCACAATACAAGATATTTAATGCTCAATGATGAATGATTAGAGAAAAAGGGAGTGTGTTTAACAGTAGAGAGTGTAGTAGATGATAGTAGTAGATGATAGCGGTAGGTGATAGTGGTAGGTGATAGTGGTAGGTGATAGTAGTAGGTGATAGTAGTAGATGATAGTAGTAGATGATAGCGGTAGGTGATAGTGGTAGGTGACAGTAGTAGGTGATAGTAGTAGGTGATAGTAGTAGGCGATAGTGGTAGGTGATAGTAGTAGGTGATAGTAGTAGGTGATAGTAGTAGATGATAGTAGTAGATGATAGTAGTAGGTGATGGTAGTAGATGATAGTAGTAGATGACAGTTGTAGACGACAGTAGTAGATGACAGTAGTAGGTGATAGTAGTAGGTGATAGTAGTAGGCGATAGTGGTAGGTGATAGTAGTAGGTGATAGTAGTAGGTGATAGTAGTAGGTGATAGTAGTAGGTTATGTTAGTAGATGATAGTAGTAGATGACAGTAGAAGATGAAAGTAGTAGATGACAGTAGTAGATGAAAGTAGTAGATGATAGTAGTAGGTGATTGTAGTAAGTGATAGTAGTAGAGGATAGTAGTAGGTGATCGTAGTAGGTGATGGTAGTAGATGATAGTTGTAGGTGAAAATAGTAGGTGATAGTAGTAAGTGATAGTAGTAGATGATAGTAGTGGGTGAAAGTGGTGGGTGATAGTAGTAAGTGATAGTAGTAGTCGACAGTAGTTGGTGATAGTAGTAGATGATAGTTGTAGGTGATAGTATTAGGTGATAGTAGTAGATGACAGTTGTAGACGACAGTAGTAGATAACAGTAGTAGATGATAGTAGTAGGTGATAGTAGTAGATGATAGTATTAGATGATGGTAGTAGGTCATGGTGGTAGATGATAGTAGTAGGTGATAGTAGTAGGTGATATTAGTAGGTGAGAGTAGTAGATGATAGTAGCAGATGATAGTAGTTGGTGATAGTAGTAGATGATATTAGCAGGTGAAATTAGTATTTGATAGGAGTAGGTGATAGTAGTATTTGATAGTAGCAAGTGATTGTAGTAGGTGATACTTGTAGGTGATAGTAGTAGTTGATAGTAGTAGGTGATAGTAGTAAGTAATAGTAGTAGGTGAAAATAGTAGGTGATAGTAGTAGGTGATAGTAGCAGATGATAGTAGTAGGTGATAGTAGTAGATAATAGTAGTAGATGATAGTTGTAGGTGATAGTAGCAGGTGATAGTAGTAGTTGATTGTTATAGCAGTCAGTAGTAGGTGATAGTATTAGATGATAATAGTAGATGATAGTAGTAGGTGATAGTTGTAGCTTTCAGTAGTAGGTGATAGTAGTAGATGATACTAGTAGATGATAGTAGTAGGTGATAGTTGTAGTGAAAGTAGTAGGGGATAGTAGTAGGTGATTGTAGTAGGTAATAGTAATAGATTATAGTTGTAGGTAAAAATAGTAGGTGATAGTAGTAGGAGATAATAATATATGATAGTAGTAGGTGATAGTAGTTTGTGATAGTAATAGATGAAAGTAGTAGGTGATAGTAGTTGATGATAGTAGTAGATTCTAGTTGTAGTTGAAAATAGTAGGTGATAGTAGTAGATGATAGCAGTAGGTGATAGTAGTTTGTGATAGTAATAGATGAAAGTAGTAGGTGATAGTAGTAGTTGATTGTTATAGCAGTCAGTAGTAGGTGATAGTATTAGATGATAATAGTAGATGATAGTAGTAGGTGATAGTTGTAGCTTTCAGTAGTAGGTGATAGTAGTAGATGATACTAGTAGATGATAGTAGTAGGTGATAGTTGTAGTGAAAGTAGTAGGGGATTGTAGTAGGTAATAGTAATAGATGATAGTTGTAGGTAAAAATAGTAGGTGATAGTAGTAGGAGATAATAATATATGATAGTAGTAGGTGATAGTAGTTTGTGATAGTAATAGATGAAAGTAGTAGGTGATAGTAGTTGATGATAGTAGTAGATTCTAGTTGTAGTTGAAAATAGTAGGTGATAGTAGTAGATGATAGCAGTAGGTGATAGTAGTTTGTGATAGTAATAGATGAAAGTAGTAGGTGATAGTAGTTGATGATAGTAGTATATGATAGTAGTAGGTGAGAGTAGTAGATGACAGTAGAAGGTGACAGTAGTAAATTATAGTAGTAGATGATAGCAGGTGGTGATAGTAGTAGGCGATTGTTATAGGTGAAAGTTGTAGATGATAGTAGTAGGTGATAGTAGTAGGTTATGTTAGTAGATGATAGAAGTTGATGATAGTAGTAGATGATAGTAGTAGGTGATGGTAGTAGATGATAGTAGTAGATGACAGTAGTAGATGACAGTAGTAGATGATAGTAGTAGGTGATGGTAGTAGATGATAGTAGCAGATGATGGTAGTAGATGATAAGGAGAGAGGAGCTATTATTGAGATAAAGACAGAAGGTTGTAGGAAAGAAGAGAAAGTAAAGAGGTGTAGGAGGAGAGGCAGAGTGTGGCTCTGTCATGGTGAATATGAGGTTACTTACCCCAGTGAGTCTAGCCTTTCCCTTTTTCACACTTCAGAACAACTCTATTGATGTCCTCCACCACCTCCACCACCTCCACCGGCCCAGACTGCCATGCCCTGCCACCCCAGCCTGACCTCTAACCTCTGGTCCCAAAGGGTCACTGAGTCGCTTCCTGAACAGGCCGACCCCCCAGCCCCCCATGCTGGACGGACCGTTATCTGGGAGCGCCGGTTGGAAAGCTGACAGGACAGGAGGGAAGGGGAATGGAATGGAAGGGGAGGAAGAGGGGGTGGAGGGAGCGAGGGGTAAAGGCAGTCTGGCAGGACGACGTCGCTCAGATAAGACATAAAAAGAGCCGACCAGTCATCTGAGCCGACCCGTCACCGAGGGGTCACCGGGAGTCAGCGCTACGGCTACGGCAGCTGTCCATCACATCTCTGGGACAAGGGCTCCGACTGTACCTGACCTGTCAATCACCTGTGGTTACTCGGCAACCACACAGGGGATGCTGCACATACAAGAGCAGACTTAAGTTTTGATTGCCACAATCATATGATGTCATGACATCGTTTGTTACATCCACTGCAGTTGTAGAAAATGTATTTTCACAAATTGCTAACGATAAAGTGCCAAATATATTTTAACCGTTGTCAATTTGATCTCATATACAGTTGAAGTCGGAAGTTTACATACAGTTAGGTTAGAGTCATTAAAACTTGTTTTTCAACCACTCCACAAATTTCATGTTAGCAAACTATAGGTTTGGCAAGTCGGTTAGGACATCTACTTTGTGCATGACACAAGTAATTTTTCAACAATTGTTTACAGACAGATTATTTCACTTAAATTTCACTGTATCACAATTCCAGTGTTTCAGAAGTTGACATACAGTATGTTGACAGTGCCTTTAAACAGCTTGGAAAATTCCAGAAATTATGTCATGGCTTTAGAAGCTTCTGATAGGCTAACTGACATATTTGAGTCAATTGGAGGTGTACCTGTGGATGTATTTCAAGGCCTACTGTCACGTCCTGACCATGGTAAACTGTTATTTTCTATGGTAGAGTAGGTCAGGCCGTGACAGGGGGGTTTATTCTATGTGTTCTATTTCTATGTTCTTAGGTTCTAGTTTTTGTGTTTCTATGTTGGTTTGTTTGGAATGATCTCCAATTAGAGGCAGCTGGTCCTCGTTGTTTCTAATTGGAGATCATACTTAAGTAGGGGTTTTTTCTTCCTGGGTTTTGTGGGTGATTATTTTTGAGTAGTGTTTGTTTCTCCTCTGCATCACGGTTTGTTGTTTTGTCTATTCAGTTATTTACATTACATTAACATTTAAGTCATTTAGCAGACGCTCTTATCCAGAGGCGACTTACAAATTATTTGATGTATTGCATAGTTCACAGAGTAAATAAAATGTGGAACTACACACACGCTGCACCCTGGTCCTCTCCTTTTGACAGCCGTGACACCTACCTTCAGACTCTGTGCCTCTTTGCTTGACATCATGAGAAAATAAAAAGAAATCAGCCCAGATCTCAGAATGGTAGACCTATATGGTAGACCTGTACAAGTCTGGTTCATCCTTGGGAGAAATTTTCAAACGCCTGAAGGTACCACTTTCATCTGTACAAACAATAGTATGCTAGTATAAACACCATGGGACCACGCAGCCGTCATACCGCTCAGGAAGGAGATGCGTCTGTCTCCTAGAGCTGAACGTACTTTGGTGCGAAACGTGCAAATCAATCCAGAACAACAGCAAAGGACCTTGTGAAGATGCTGGAGAAAAACAGGTACAAAAGTATCTATATCCACAGTAAAACGAGTCCTATATCGACATAACCTGATAGGCCGCTCAACAAGGAAGAAGCCACTGCTCCAAAACAGCCATAAAGCCAGACTACGGTTTGCAACTGCACATGGGGGACAAAGATCATACTTTTTTGGATAAATGTCCTCTGGTCTGATGAAACAAAAATAGAACTGTTTGGCCATAATGACCATCGTTATGTTTGGAGGAAAAAGGGGGAGGCTTGCAAGCCGAAGAACACCATCCCAACCGTGAAGCACGGGGGTGGCAGCATCATGTTGTGGGGGTGCTTTGCTGCAGGAGGGACTGGTGCACTTCACAAAATAGATGACATCATGAGGACGGAAAGTTATGTGGAAATATTGAAGCAACATCTCAAGACATCAGTCAGGAAGTTAAAGCTTGGTCGCAAATGGGTCTTCCAAATGGACAATGATCCTAAGCATACTTCCAAAGTTGTGGCAAAATGGCTTAAGGACAACAAAGTCAAGGTATGGAGTGGCCATCACAAAGCCCTGACCTCAACCCTATAGAAACTTTGCAGGCAGAACTGAAAAAGTGTGTGCGAGCAAGGAGACCTACAAACCTGACTCATTTACACCAGCTCTGTCAGGTGATCTATAGCTGTATCCAAATCTGGAGCAGACGGTCACAGCCGCGCACATGGGACCCCTCGCACCACCAGCCCTGCTATCAGACCTCACAGTACACGGTGAGAGGCTATCCAGACGTGCTCTATAACACACACCTGTCCCCCCCCACACACACACACTATACTTCGTCACCTCTGTCATCTGTATCACCTGTATTACCTGTACCAACACACGTCACGCTGTACTCCTTCTTATATTCCTGTATGTTTGTCATATTACATTTGCTTGTGTGTTTACTTTGTGCCTTTCATATGTTGCTATTTTAGATCTTTGATAGGTTCCTATTTAGGTCTTTGATAGGTTCCTATTTTATATCCTGATAGGTTCCTATTTTAGGTCTTTGATAGGTTCCTATTTCAGAATTTTGATAGGTTCCTATTTTAGATTTTTGATAGGTTTCTATTTTAGATATTAGATAGGGTTCTATTTTAGATATTGGATAGGTTTCCATTTTAGATCTTTGATAGGTTTCTATTTCAGATTTTTGATAGGTTTCTATTTTAGATCTTTGATAGGTTTCTATTTTAGATCTTTGATAGGTTTCTATTTTAGATCTTTGATAGGTTCTATTTTAGATCTTTGATAGGTTTCTATTTTAGATCTTTGATAGGTTCATATTTTAGATCTTTGATAGGTTTCTATTTCAGATTTTTGATAGGTTTCTATTTTAGATCTTTGATAGGTTTCCTATTTAGATATTAGATAGGGTTCTATTTTAGATCTTTGATACGTTTCTATTTTAGATCTTTGATAGGTTTCTATTTTAGATCTTTGACAGGTTCCTATTTAGATCTTTGACAGGTTCCTATTTTTAGATATTAGATAGGGTTCTATTTTGATATTGGATAGGTTTCCATTTTAGATCTTTGATAGTTCCTATTTTAACGTTGAGTACGTGTGTCTGTGTGTGAAGTTTTTCAGCTGGTAAATAGAAATATATAAAACATTTTTTTTTTCTTCCTATTTGTATTATTTATTGTAATAAATAATAGATAGTAAAACATATTTGAAACATATTTACTCAAATGTATAAGAACCTGACTATTGTTTAGATTTTGTGTTGAAACCCAGAACAGACTGACCCTCCTCTCCTCTCACCTAGCATGCGAGCACACAGCCCTCCTTCTAACCCACTCTGCTCTGTAGAAATGACACTATTATTGCATTGATATTTCTCAACATAATGATAATCTGTTCCGTCTTGCGCCAATTGAACATTGTTAACGTTCATCTCACAATGAAGTCTCCATGAACAGCTAATAAAACATAATCTGCTCTGTATCTCCCAGTCTACCCGAGAAGCACAGAAAACCTTTTAGCATATCTTCACTTGGGCTGTGCTGAGTGACAATTTGCTGCTTTAGACAGAACACTTTTGATATTTTTTTTATCCTACCCTTCTTTATAAATGATGCAGCAAAGCATCCAGGGGTTAACATCTAAATGAATCTGCATCTGGTAAGTAGGTTTAGTGGCATTAAACGGTGGATGTCTGTAGGGTTTCTTGTTTTTCCAACTTTGAAAAGAGAATATGGTATCAGTTTGGGGATGGTGCCTTACTTCTACACCTGAGGAAGGACAGGCAGACTTTCTGTTCTTTTTGTTGCTGTTTTTATGCACAGTATGTGCTTTATATGTGTCTGTTGTTCAGTCGTTCCCCATTCATGATTTTAGCACAGTAACATCACCCCATGGCATGACATCATATACCCATAGTAACCCCTTTCCATGCCCCATTCACATTTGGTTCTAATGCCCCTCTGTTCTACTGGTTATTACGTAACCACAAAGAGATTCGGACAAAACCAGGCCTGAAAGCTGTGAGATTTTTGCAATAGGATAACAGAAATCAAAGGAGAATTGTTGCCTTTTATTTTTCTGATGTTTGTTTGGTTATTTCAAAGGGAACGCTTTGACCGGTCCAGACAGAAGGTAGCAGTTTGGCCTTGTACTTAAGAGGAGTGATTAGAAATGTTTTCCACATGAGTTGGTTACAGTAGGTGATAAAGGCACATTACTGGCCCTCGGACCAAGGGCCCTTTCCAGGGCTTCTCATCATCAATGATGGTGTTTTAGCAGATTTAAAGAAACGCTTTATCAGGCTTTCGTATCACAGTTTGTTCCTGGTATTTTATATGAGTGGAAACTACACCATATAGTTAGAACAGAAAATTAACATTTCTGGTTAAGAGAAGGAATAAGGTTTAGTGCGATATATCTACATTGTTCCAGTCTTAATCAGTCCCTCCTCCTCTCTCTCTCTCTCTTGTTCTCTTTCTCTGGTTCCAGGTCTCCTCTCACTAAGATATCACTCTTTCATCCCTCTCAAAAGTGTTAGTCTCCCTCATTGCAAGGTGTGGTGGTGAGTGCTGTGCTGGTGGAAATCATAGGATGAGGTAAGCACCAACAGAGAATGTTATCGTGTTAGATGTAGTCTCTCTCATGTATCGGGTACATTTTTGCAGGCACTTTACCTGTTTCTCCTCTCACCTACGCTCTTACAGTATTCTGAGTACAATAATGACAGCAGAAGTCGTAGTAATAGTAAAAGTAGTGATAGTGGTTATGGCTATAGGCCTTTATTTTAACGAACAGATCAGTATGCCAATCAGGTCCTATATCTGGCCACATTGACAGCAGCATTTTGGGTTAGCAGTCCTACCTTAATCCCCAACTCTTACTAAAGACCTATATGATGCTGGCTCGGGTTTAAAGTTAACTTCTCATCCTGTCCCAGCCTCAGACAAAAAAAAAGCTAATATTCTGTTTTATTGAACACCTGTTTTTTCATTGGAAGAAATACAAAGCAATTCTGCTTGAAATTAGAGAAGATAAGATAAGAGCAGAGCAATCTGGTAATGAGTAGACCTCTTGAGTCAATATTCAATAATAGGCTATCTTCTCTTTGAGTTGATACCTCTCTCATTCCTCTGATTTTTATTCACTGAAATATACCCCTTGAGTTTTGAAGAATATGACTGAAAGGCCATGGCTGTCTTGCCCTATCCCATGAATCACGAAATACTGTTTGTTCAGTGAAAATATCAGAAGGACGTTTTGAATGTATAATGATGTTTAAAACAGCCCTAAATTAAATCTCCCGTTATATTTCTAGTTATGACATCATATTACTCTACAACTAGCACGGCATTTCTGAAAGCGATTTAAATGTCTAATAGGCCTATGTAACATACTTTACAGAATTATTG
The DNA here is from genome assembly GCF_901001165.1 of Salmo trutta. NCBI lineage: Eukaryota > Metazoa > Chordata > Actinopteri > Salmoniformes > Salmonidae > Salmo > Salmo trutta. The sequence continues at coordinate 38,111,260 of NC_042964.1, forward strand.
TATTGAAAAAGCCCATAGGTAAATGAAAATAATACTTGAACATATATTAATTGCCTTTTTATTTCAATTATATACTTTTATTTGGGCGAGATAGATAAACCCGATATGACTTTGCTTTCTCGATACATTTCGTTAATTCTCTTACTGCACTCTTGCCCTTTTGATTGTTTTACTGTGCCTAAATTCAAATGAGACAGAATTGGTATTTTATTTAGAGGGACAATGGTCTGTTTTAGTAGCAGTAGCCATTATCCGTTGGTAAGCCGTAGTTATAGCTCAACCTTTCGACGCAAAGCTAATACGCAGACACATTCACAAATACTACTCATTAGTTGACATGCCATTTCCATCACGTCTGTATATATTCTGTAGCATATTTAGACAACAACACGCCCCCTGTAGGAATCCAATATTTGTACACTACCCTACTGTAATAAGAAATAAGTCGTTTGGATCTATTGCATAGCCTAATAAAAACAGAAACTACATCCAATAGGGATTAATCTGTCTTTAATCTCTCTGATCTATGTGGAGATTTGATTGATTGATTTGTATGTCTGAAAATGTCAATGTTGATTAACAACGTAGGCCTGCTTTTCATTTATCTAAAGCTTCTTTGATTTTTAGAGACTACAAAAATATGCACCACAAAATTGTTCAACAACAGTTATTTCAAATGTTCTGTCAGTTTGTGTTTTATCTGCAGTGTGGAGTGGTACTGCAAGCCACACTGGCGTATCGTCTGTGTACTTCCACTTTACCAATTGTTTTAAAGACAGGCTTTCAAAAGCAATTAGAAGTGATGTGAAACCGGGGCAGTTGCATTTGGAATATCTATTTTAAATGCATTTAATTATGTATCGTTTTTTTATACCCAGCCTAAAGCACCATCTGCAATTACAATATATGCTAGTTAAGAAATGTTTGCATATGCAATAAAACCTGCCGGATGTGTGGTTTAATATAAGCCCCCTCACAGGAGACATGCAAACTTTCTTCAAGATGTGCAGGAGAGAGATACTTTATTAAACCATTACTATTTAACCAAGGGCATATGAACATGTCCTCGTAGTTTATTCGCTCAAAGCTTAATTGTTATTTGTAATAAAGTTTGTTTTCTTCATTTGAACACATCATAAATGCGCTTTTGGGAGTTAATGGTCTTTATGCATGTGAGTTATCTTAACTTGTTCAGGTTGGCCACTGATTTCTCTAAAGCATGCACTTGACATAGAATAGTGATGCTATCATCTAAAACTGTTACATTTTCCCTTATAAGACTATGGGGGAAGGCTACATCAGTGGGTGTCCATTCAGGGGTGGTGTCAGCTAAGAGGAAGGCCAGGTGAGCTAGCAGGCAGGTGTATGATGAGTTGATTGGGAAGAGAAGAGAAGATGGGAATAAGATAAACTGTGGCGCTCCTGTTCAGCCTTTACGGCATTGGAGCTTGGCGACGTTCCCATTGGACTTCTGTCTGCTGATTACATCGATAAATAAATACATCGACTTAATCATCG